>NC_134274.1:60692489-60723547 GCF_031893055.1 Leptodactylus fuscus | reverse complement strand
TCTGTAGGGAGACAGCTAGAATGGAGTTGCTGTAGGGAGGACCTACCTATAGCAACTACAGAATATACCCAGACCATGAACCTACCGGCAGCAACTCCATTCTAGTCAGTTCTGTAGTGAGACAGCTAAAATGGAGTTGCTGTAAGGAGGACCTACCTATAGCAACTACAGAATACCCTGAGACCATGAACTTACCTGCAGTAACTATATACTGATAAATCAGGCGCACAGCGATACGTCAGAATTTAGCTCTATATCAGTTATTAATTGCCATATATTTTCATATTCCACAAGAAAGTGACGCAAGTTATAATAAACATGTAAGGCTGCGGCGTCAAAGCCCTGTTCAGACCATATGGCAAATACAGTCCTATGAAAAAGTTCGGGCACCCCTATTAATCTTAATCATTTTTAGTTCTAAATATTTTGGTATTTGCAACAGCCATTTCAGTTTGATATATCTAATAACTGATGGACACAGTAATATTTCAGGATTGAAATGAGGTTTATTGTACTAACAGAAAATGTGCAATATGCATTAAACCAAAATTTGACCGGTACAAAAGTATGGGCACCTCAACAGAAAAGTGACATTAATATTTAGTAGATCCTCCTTTTGCAAAGATAACAGCCTCTAGTCGCTTCCTGTAGCTTTTAATCAGTTCCTGGATCCTGGATAAAGGTATTTTGGACAAACAATTCAAGTTCAGTTAAGTTAGATGGTCGCCGAGCATGGACAGCCCGCTTCAAATCATTCCACAGATGTTCAATGATATTCAGGTCTGGGGACTGGGATGGCCATTCCAGAACATTGTAATTGTTCCTCTGCATGAATGCCTGAGTTGATTTGGAGCGGTGTTTTGGATCATTGTCTTGCTGAAATATCCATCCACGGCGTAACTTCAACTTCGTCACTGATTCTTGAACATTATTCTCAAGAATGTGCTGATACTGAGTGGAATCCATGCGACCCTCAACTTTAACAAGATTCCCGGTGCCGGCATTGGCCACACAGCCCCAAAGCATGATGGAACCTCCACCAAATTTTACCGTGGGTAGCAAGTGTTTTTCTTGGAATGCTGTTTCTTTTTGGACGCCATGCATAACGCCTTTTTTTTATAACCAAACAACTCAATCTTTGTTTCCAAAATGAAGTTGGCTTCTCCAAATGTGCTTTTGCATACCTCAGGCAACTCTATTTGTGGCGTACGTGCAGAAACGGCTTCTTTCTCATCACTCTCCCATACAGCTTCTCCTTGTGCAAAGTGCGCTGTATTGCTGACTGATGCACAGTGACACCATCTGCAGCAAGATGATGCTGCAGCTCTTTGGAGGTGTTCTGTGGATTGTCCTTGACTGTTCTCACCATTCTTCTTCTCTGCCTTTCTGATATTTTTCTTGGCCTGCCACTTCTGGGCTTAACAAGAACTGTCCCTGTGGTCTTCCATTTCCTTACTATGTTCCTCACAGTGGAAACTGACAGGTTAAATCTCTGAGACAACGTTTTGTATCCTTCCCCTGAACAACTATGTTGAACAATCTTTGTTTTCAGATCATTTGAGAGCGGGCTGTCCATGTTCGGCGACCATCAAACTTAACTGAACTTGAATTGTTTTGTAGAAAGAAATGGTCCAAAATACCTTCATCCAGGATCCAGGAACTGATTAAAAGCTACAGGAAGCAACTAGAGGCTGTTATCTTTGCAAAAGGAGGATCTACTAAATATTAACCCCTTAAGGACCAGGCCATTTTTTGGTTTCGCATTTTCGTTTTTCCCTCCTCACATTTCAAGAGCCATAACTTTTTCATTTTTCAGTTCACAGAGTCACATGATGGCTTATTGTTTGCGGGACAAATTGTACTTTGTAATGGCATCATTCAATATGCTGTGCAATGTACTGGGAAGCTGGAAAAAAATTCAGAATGAGGTGCAATTGGAGAAAAAATGCATTTGCGCCATTTTCTTATGGGTTTAATTTTTACAGCGTTCACTGTTTGGTACAAATGACATGTTACCTGTGTTCTACGTGTCAGTACGAACGCGGTGATACCAAATTTATATAGTATTTGAAATGTTTTGATACTTTTAAAAAAATGATAAACTTTGCAAAATAGAAAAAAATTTTAGTGTCATCATGTTCTAACACCTGTAACTTTTTCATATTTCCATGTATGGAGCTGGTTGTGGTGTCTTTTTATGCGGGACAAGATGACGTTTCTATTGATACCATTTGGGGAAAGATCTGATGGTTTGATCACTTTTTATTCAATTTTTTATAGGAGGCAAAGTGTTGAAAAAAAGCTTTTTGGCTGTTTTTATTTTTTTTGCCGCTACGCCGTTCGCAGTACGGGATAAATGTTTTAATATTCTAATAGTTCGGGCATTTTGGAGCGCGGGGATACCTAATATGTTTATGTTTAATGTTCTTTAATTACTTTTATAGCTGATCTAGGGAAAGGGGGGTGATTTGAACTTTTATATTTTTTTTATTTTTTTAATACTTTTAAAAACTTTTTTTTTTCTTCTGTTACATTTATGATCAGACCCCTTAGGTACCTTGAAACCTAGGGGGTCTGATCGCTCATACTATTCACTGCAATACTACAGTACTGCAGTGAATAGCAGAATCCCAGCACTTCTATTAGACGATGCCTCTGGCATCGTCTAATAGATCTCGGGCAGAGACAAGCCTGGAAGCCTTCAATAGGCTTCCGGCTGTCATAGCAACCGATCACCGCCCTCATGTGACGTTCAGGAGGGCGGCGATCGGGGAAACATGGCGGCGCCCATGCCGCCTGCGCTGTTTACACGCTGCGGTCGCGTTTGACCGCAGTGTGTAAAAGGTTAACAGCAGCGATCGGCTCGGGCACCGACCGCTGCTGTTATTGGCAGGTCCTGGCTGTATTATACAGCCGGCATCTGCCGTGTATGGAGCGAGCTCAGCGTGTGAGCTCGCGCTATACATCCCCATGCGCCCCATGACGTACAGTTACGTCAAGGGTCGCTAAGGGGTTAATGTCACTTTTCTGTTGAGGTGCCCATATTTTTGCACCGGTCAAATTTTGGTTTAATGCATATTGCGCATTTTCTGTTAGTACAATAAACCTCATTTCAATCCTGAAATATTACTGTGTCCATCAGTTATTAGATATATCAAACTGAAATGGCTGTTGCAAACACCAAAATATTTAGAACTAAAAATGATTAAGATTAATAGGGGTGCCCAAACTTTTTCATAGGACTGTATATATTTATAAACTATATATGTAATATATATAGGTATATCTATCTATATATAATTTTTTATATATATATATATATATATATATATATATATATATATATATATTATATAAATCTGAGTGCCATATGTATATATGTCCAGGAATGTGATTTTCCTATATACTCATTGATAATCATGTACATATACAATGTCTCTCTTGGCCAGTAATGGATCCTCCCTATAGACACTCAATTCTAGCTGCTTCTGTAGTGAATAGTCTACATTGGAGTTGATTCTAGCAGGTCCCTCCCTCCAGCAACTCCAATCTAGTCACCTCACTAGTGAATTGGCTAGAATGGAGTTGCTCCTGGTAGGTCCTCCCTACAGCAACTCCATTCTAGCCCGTTCACTAGTGAGGTGAGTAGATTGGAGTTGCTGGAGGGAGGACCTACCAGGAGCAACTCCATTCTAGACGCAACCCTGCCATAGTGGCCCCTACACACAGTATTATGTCCCATAGTAACCCCTGTACACAGTATTATGTCCCATAGTGGCCCCTGCACACAGTATTATGTCCCATAGTAACCCCTGTACACAGTATTATGCCCCATAGTGGCCCCTGCACACAGTATTATGCCCCATAGTGGCCCCTGCACACAGTATTATGTCCCATAGTAACCCCTGTACACAGTATTATGCCCCATAGTGGCCCCTGCACACAGTATTATGTCCCATAGTAACCCCTGTACACAGTATTATGCCCCATAGTGGCCCCTGTACACAGTATTATGCCCCATAGTGGCCCCTGCACACAGTATTATGCCCCATAGTGGCCCCTGCACACAGTATTATGTCCCATAGTAACCCCTGTACACAGTATTATGCCCCATAGTGGCCCCTGTACACAGTATTATGACCCATAGTGGCCCCTGCACACAGTATTATGTCCCATAGTAACCCCTGTACACAGTATTATGTCCCATAGTAACCCCTGTACACAGTATTATGCCCCATAGTGGCCCCTGCATACAGTAGTATGTCCCATATTAACCCCTGTACACAGTATTATGCCCCATAGTGGCCCCTGCACACAGTATTATGTCCCATAGTAACCCCTGTACACAGTATTATGCCCCATTGTGGCCCCTGCACACAGTATTATGTTCCATAGTGGCCCCTGTACACAGTATTATGTCCCATAGTAACCCCTGTACACAGTATTATGCCCCATAGTGGCCCCTGTACACAGTATTATGTCCCATAGTGGCCCCTGTACACAGTCTTTTCAGACCCCAGATTATAATAATCAGAAACCCAGGGGAGGATACAAACATAAAAAACGCTGTTACTTTCCTCTCCTGAGCTCCAGCACACTCCGGCCTGATGTCAGCCATCTTCAATGATGGAAGAGACATCACTTGAGCTGGGGCTTGCATCGCAATGTATAAGTATGCCACGAGTAGGCCCAAAGCCTTCTGGAGCCTGATGAAGTGAGTAACAGTGTTTTTTATGCTCCCTCATCTCTCCTGGGCCTCCAATCATTATTTGAGGCCGGGTCCTGTGGCAGTTGCTACCATTGCTACCCCGGTAGTTACGCCCCTGCTACAAGCTCAGTCCCCTTTACTTATATCAAACATACTTGAGATTCAAGATATGACCCCTGGTGTCTACTATATTCGGTGGCTTTTGATGACTCAGTCTTCAGTCTTCTTTGAGGTAATATGTTGTGTATAGAGAACGCGCAATGTTATTGTCCCCATCACAGAGACTGACCCCCATAACACTTAGGACAGGATTTATGTGTGATGTACTCTTGGTATATGGCACCTCCCATAGTCCCCAATCCTGCCACCATGTACACTTGGATCAGCAGCTGAATCTAGTTCTGGATTACTTAGCGGCGGCGACCACTCTCATCATAGCTAGTATGTAAAGACAGATCCAAATAAAAGACAAAAAACACCATATAGTTTGTTTGTTTTTTTACTTTTTTTTATTGAGTAGCAACATTGTAATAAAGTTATTACTGGACCTTTAACATAGAATAAATGGGTCACTGACTGAGAGGTCAGGCCGGTGGATACCATGGAGCTCTCGCTGCATTCTGACCACCATGTCCTGAGATGAAAGCCATCTGACCCAAAGGATCCAGAGGAAGGCGAAACGAACTCCCCGGAGCGTTATACCTCAGGGGGGCAAAAAATTCCTTCCTGACCCCACGTGTGGCGATCGGATATCTCCCTGGATCCAAACTGTCCTGCTGCATACTGCTTTATATTTGTATATTTTTATTTGTTCTGGAGATCTGACCCTGTAAGGAAAGAAAGAGACATCCTGCTCCTAGGAGCTTACAATCTAATACAATACACATTCTGCCCTTAAGAGCTTACAATCTAATACAATACATAATGATATGATATTAATTATGTTAACCACTTCCGGACCGCCCATATACTATAAACGTCCGGGAAGTGGTTGCCTAGTTCTGACAGGATGTACCGGTACGTCCAATCAGAACACAGCAGCTGGATGGAGATCGTGCAGCTGCTGAAGCTGGGAGTCGGCTGTAACTTCAGCCGGAGCTCCCAGAGAAATGGCAGGGAAGATTTATTCCTTTCCCTGCTTTCTAGAGCGCTGTATACACGGCTATGGGCGCCGCCATGATGCAGCCGGCCTCTAACCCGGCGGTCATGTGATCCGTCAGGCTTAGTGTCTTACAAGAGCTGCTGGGTCCTACAGGATCCAGATCAGCTCTGTAATTGTAAAAAACTGGATTCCTCCTGCAACTGAGGCTAAATGTACCAGCCTCAGTTATAGGGGAAATCATCCTCCCTAACACAAAAAAAAAAAAAGTGATCAGATGTCCCCAAAGGTCTCTTATGACCTTATGGGGACACAATCTGAAAAAAAAATAAAAAAGTTTTAAAAAATGAAAATAAAATAATTAAAAATAAATAAATAAAAAAATACGCTAAAAAAACGCCATTATGAAAGGTTATAGTCCCACCCCCGACAACACCATACAAAATAAAAATTACCGTAACGGAGAGGAAAAATTATTTTATAAAGTTTTTCAGTAGTACTTTGTGTTATGAAATAAAAAAAAATAATAAATTGAAAACCAGACACAATTTCCCTCCTATTTTGTTTATATTTTCCCGGATATAAAAAAAATTTAAACACATTTGAAAATAAAAACAACACAAAAATAAAGCCCTAGGTGTCTCCTAAAAAAGACGCAAAAATTAGTTGAATGAGACGTACGAGAAAAATGTTACAGCCCTCAAAACCGCACATACAAAAATCCCGAAAATGTGTCTGGTCCTGGACCACAAATTGGGCCGGTACTGAAGTGGTTAATCACAATCACACAGCGCTGGCAGGCCTTAAGACCCCAAAGACTATAATGGGGTCCGCATGGTCACCTGACAGACACCCAGTAGACTCCATTATAGTCAATGGGGTCTGCCCATGTATGTTTGTTACCGTAGAAACAGTGATCCGGCCCCTGTTGTTCAGGTCCCCCGGCGTCCTGAATAACGAAGAGAAAAACGCTTGTATGAACCTAATGTCAGCAAGATTTGGGGGGGCTAATGGTTCAGTTCTGTGCCGCACCACGCAAGTCTCAGCCTGGTCTACCTGGTCATACTGTCCTCTTCAAGCTATTAAGCTCAAGTGACCCAAGATGGTGTCAGTGCACAACGTTACACACTCCATTCTGATTGTGATGTCATGCGGAATGTGTGATGTCAGCTGCCTTGTGATGTCGTCATAGCTGCCACTGTTATTTTATGAATACTGACTCAACTAGAAACGTAAACCTATAAATAGCAAAATAAAACTACATTTTATTGATATTCATTAAAATATGGGATCCTAAATACGGTGATATAATTGTCAATTTCCACACAATAAATGAACAGAGAAAGATAGAAATTGATACAAATAGAGAAGCAGCCAGCATGGCCATGAAGCCCTCTCTGCAGGGCCCCACAGTAATCTATGAGGCCAGTGGTGTAACTAGGAATGGCGAATTTTTGACATGGGTTCGTCAGCGACTCCGTCTCCTATCCTGCTTGACAAATGTCCTGCATTTTTCAGGTGGAAACCTAGAGGATCCCATTATAGTCTATGGGATTCATTGGTTTCCACACGTAACCACTAGAGTTGATTGGAATAGTATTCGAAACATAGATTTGAATATCTCGCTCCCATAGGAATGAATGGGAGAGGCTGAACAGCAAGGGGTTAAGCGCCGGCCGCCAGCTTCCATTCATTCCTATTGAGCGAGGTATTCGCTTATCTCTAGTAAATAGAATGAATGGAAGCGGCCGGCACGCCGGCTACGTCAATTCATTCCTATGGATGCGTGCTATTCGAAACTGGAGTTTCGAATAGTAGTTGCTCATCTCTACTAGTAACCACTTTTCAAAATCCCACAATGCCGCCACCCTATCCTAGACTGACCAAGGCCTTATCCAAATGACCCATAAATAACCCAAATCTGTTATTGTAAAAAATATAAACTGCGGCTCAATAAAACATGGCTCCATAAACTCCTAAATTCTAAGGAGTCTAAGGGTACGTTCACACAGGATTTTTTGTACCGGCATCCAGTTGCACACTCCACACCAGATTAGGCCCAATGCATGGGCCTATTCCGGAGGAGGGAGTGTCTTCAGGCCGAATCACAAGGCGAAACGGCCTGAAGAATGAGCACCTCGCTTCTTTTTCCAGGAAAAAACACCTGACCCGCACCCATTGATTTCAATGGGAGCCGTCTTTTTGGTCAGGATTTGGAGGCGAATACAGCCTCAAAATCCTCGCCAAATCCTTCCCATTCACTTCAATGGGAGCGCTCGTAACGCCGCCGTTACGAGCACTCCCATTGAAGTGAATGGGAAGTGTTCGGCAGTCTGCCATAACGCCGGCGTGTACGGCTGTGATACACGCCCGGCATTACTCCGTGTGAATGCCCCCTAAGACGTGCAGGACTCCTCTGCATCCCTGAAGCAACTTCAATCACGGCACAGAGTTGTTTCTTGCAGTTGCAAAATGAATAGACCTTAGGCTGCTCTTTACTTAGTTGGGAGAAATTTCCAGCAGCAGAAAGATTTTCCACTGCTCTCTCTGCGATGGTCAACCCGCAAACTAAACCCAACTTAGGGCTTGTTCACATCTGCGCCCGGGGTCTCCTTTATGCAGGTTTCTGTTTCCTGCACGAAACTAGGCAGGAGACAGAAACCTGCAGGCATGTTTCAAACCCATTCATTTGAATGGGTTTGAAAAGTGTCCGGGTGTGAGCGCCGGTGAGCGCTTTATGCTCTCCGCGGTGAAACGTTTTTGTTTTTTTTTAACTGGGCACAAAGTCGAACATGCAGGACTTTGTGTTTAAATAAAAAGGTTTTGCCACAGAGCGCGGGAAACGCTCACCGGCGCTCACTTCCGGACACTATTTGACAGGTTTCCGTCTTCTGCCAGCAGAAGATGGAAACCTGATAACGGAGACCGAACACTGGTGTGAACCCAGCAGCAACTAAACTTGCCAACTTTTTATATACGTCAGACGCAGTATTAGGCTCATGTCAATTTAACGGATCAGTTTCTTAATTAAAAAAAAAAAATGATGCATCAAAAAACTGATCCAATAACAGATGTGCATCAGTATTTTATGTTTACCTCTGCCACCCCCACATGTGCTTCACTAATACTATCAGGGGTAGCACATAGGGGTGCAATCATTAGGCTAGCACACGTTGGGGGTGCAATGAATCACTAATAGATGCCCCCCTTGTCAATAGTGTAATTAGGTATGACGGGGCCCCTTGGAGAACTTTTGACATTGCCCCCCCCGTCTTCCTCCCGAAGACCCTGACCGATCCTGATCCGCCCCAAAGTGGCCCCTGCACACAGTATTATTCCCCATAGTGGCTCCTGTACACAGTATTATGCCCCATAGTGGCCCCTGCACACAGTATTGTGGCCCCTGTACACAGTACTATACCCCATAGTGGCCTCTGCCTACAGTATTATGCCCCATAGTGGCCCCTGCACACAGTATTATTCCCCATAGTGGCCCCTGCACACAGTATTGTGGCCCCTGTACACAGTATTATGTCCCATAGTGGCCCCTGCACACAGTATTATGCCCATAGTGTCCCCTGTACAAGGTATTATGCCCCATAGTGGCCCCTGCACACAGTATTATGACCCATAGTGGCCCCTGCACACAGTATTATGTTCCATAGTGGCCCCTGCACACAGTATTATGCCCCATAGTGGCCCCTGCACACAGTATTATGACCCATAGTGGCCCCTGTACACAGTATTATGCCCCATAGTGGCCCCTGTACACAGTATTATTCCCCATAGTGGCCCCTGTACAGTATTATGCCCCATAGAGACCCCTGCACACAGTATTATTCTTCATAGTGGCCCCTGCACACAGTATTATGCTCCATAGTGACCTCTGCACACAGTATTATATCCCATAGTGGCCCCTGTACACAGTATTATTCCCCATACTGGCCATTTCACACAGTATTATGTCCCATAGTGGCCCCTGTACACAGTATTATGCCCCATGGTGTCCCTTGTACTCAGTATTGTGCCCCATAGTGGCCCCTGTACACAGTATTATGCCCCATAGTGGCCCCTGCACACAATATTATGACCCATAGTAGCCCCTGTACACAGTATTATGCCCCATAGTGGCCCCTGTACACAGTATTATGCCCCATAGTTGCCCCTGCACACAGTATTATATCCCCTAGTGGTCCCAGTACACAGTATTATGCCTTATAGTGACCTCTGCACACAGTATTATGCTGCATAGTGGCCCCTGCACACAGTATTATGCCCCATAGTGGCCCCTGTACACAGTATTATTCCTCATAGTGGCCCCTGTACAGTATTATGCCCCATAGAGACCCCTGCACACAGTATTATTCTTCATAGTGGCCCCTGCACACAGTATTATGCTCCATAGTGACCTCTGCACACAGTATTATATCCCATAGTGGCCCCTGTACACAGTATTATTCCCCATACTGGCCATTTCACACAGTATTATGTCCCATAGTGGCCCCTGTACACAGTATTATGCCCCATGGTGTCCCTTGTACTCAGTATTGTGCTCCATAGTGGCCCCTGTACACAGTATTATGCCCCATAGTGGCCCCTGCACACAATATTATGACCCATAGTAGCCCCTGTACACAGTATTATGCCCCATAGTGGCCCCTGTACACAGTATTATGCCCCATAGTTGCTCCTGCACACAGTATTATGCTCCATGGTGGCCCCTGTAGACAGTCATTTCAGACCCCAGATTATAATAATCAGAAACCCAGGGAGGATACAAACATAAAAAACACTGTTACTTTCCTCTTCTGAGCTCCAGCACACTCCCGCCTGATGTCAGCCATCTTCAATGATGGAAGAGACAGACCAAGCGTAATGTGATGTGGATACCTGGGACCAACCCTCCCATGCGACTGATGAAATCCCCAACATAACAAAACACGAACACTCTCTTGGGTGAAAATGTGAGGGTCGGCCACAGCTTTATTAAATAAACACATCAGCAGAACCCTGCTACCCCCCTTCTATGCCAAGACAAGCGCGTCACCGGAATGCCCCGCCACCGCCTGCGGTGTGCATGTGCGTGATATTCAGCGGGTGACGCGCCTCTCATCTTCTACACCAGATGACCAAAAGGGGGGAAGGGGAGGCGCAAGGTCCCGCCAACATGCCAGCTGTGACATCTGAAGGAAAAAACAAAGAATAAATAACAATCAAAGGAAATACAGAACCAAATAAATAACAAAACCCAAAGGAAAACCCAACCGCAAAACAAACATTGCCCAAGACGGGAAGGGAGGGAGGGCGATGTCTTCTTTCTCCGATGCTGGCGGGGAATCAAAGAGGAAGTCCCCGCCCAACGCCGGAGCCTACCAGCGCCGCACCTCCCATGAGGCAACCTGAAGCGAGCGCTTCAGGCGGCGCTATGTCAGGACCCCAGGGAGGGCGGCATTTTTGATTACCTAAGCCAGTCCAGGACAAGCTGTCCTGGACTGGCTTAGCACAGAGCGGTGGTTTGGGGAGGCCACTGGAGCAGCGCTGTTCCAGCAGCCTCCCCTCACGCTCAGGCAGAGAGCAGTAGGTTCACCCCTGGAGCCTACATAGGGCTGGCAAGCCACGCCCCTTCCCCAAACCCCTTGAAAAGTGTCCGAGTGTGAGCGCCGGTGAGCGATTTATGCTCTCCGCGGCTAAACCGTTTTTTTTTTTTTAACCGGACATAAAGTCGAACATGCAGAACTTTGTGTTTAAATAAAACAGTTTCGCCACAGAGCGCATGAAACTCTCACCGGAATCCCCCGGTAGGCCCGAGCCTTGACTGACAGTGCTCATTTCCTCAATGCAGAAGCACTGGTCAGGGGCCCGATAGGGATGTCAGGGGCTGGTTCGGGCCCCTGTCCAGTGCATTTGCATTGATAAACTGAGCACTGCTAGTGGCAGGGGCCCGATCGGTAAGCTCGGGGCCCCAGGCTGCCGGCAGCACTATTATGAATATAGAAGCACGGCTGCCGGCAGTTTCCCAGGGCCCCGACACTTACACAGAGGGACCTCCTGCCAGGGGTATACTTTCCTTATTAATATAGTATACCCCTGGCAGGAGGCCCCTCTGTGTAAGTGTCGGGGCCCTGGGAAACTGCCGGCAGCCGTGCTTCTTTATTCATACATGGGAAGCACACCAGGGGCAGTAGCTATCCCTGCAATCTTAGGAAGCGCTCTCTCTGCAAGCCCGGACTTTCCCCCCTCCGCCTCCTCTTCAGAGTGAGTCATCGCTTACATCGGCCCGTGTGGGGACAGAGGAGTCTGCTGCTGCTTCACAAATGTGAGTATATTTTTTCTATTTTTTTTTGGTAAAATGTAATATTTAATATGTATATGTGTACATTTGTTTAACCCTTAAGTCCTATCATGGTGTCTATCATACACCACTACCATACACATATCATTATGATAGACACCATGATAGTACTTAAGGGTTAAAGCATGTGTCTTGTATACTGTGTGAGGACTGTATGTTTGTATACAGGTATGTGTGTGTATATACAGTATACTACAGGGTCGGAATGGGGTGTCTAGGGCCCACCAGTGGAATTGTTTCTAGGGGCCCACCACCAGGACCCTGCAGACCAGCGATACCGAGACAGGGCAGCTAAAGGTAATACCATCTCGGGAGCCATGCTGCTCACGTGCCATACAATGTGCAACAACATACTACCTAAACCTACTGCTACACTCTTTATGGAAAGTGAACAGCGCAGCTCCTAGAAATGTTACCATTACCTGTAGCCACACTGTCCTGGAAGAGCTGATCTGTAGAGGTCCTGGCTGTTGTATCATCACAGATGTAATATTGACGGCCTATCCTAAGGACAGACCATCAATATTATAAAGATGGATCAATCCTTTAAAGATTTGTCCAGGAATTGGATCAACCCATGTGCCTGGCGGGAGGTGTAAAATAAAAAATAAATAAAAAGCGCCTTCACCTGTCCCCATTGCTCCATTGTCCGCCGCCAGTGTCCATTTAGTCTCGTGCCGGCGCCTCCATGCTGGGAGTCCTGCACCTCATGGGACCACTGAAACCAATTAGATACAGGATTTCCAGAAATAAGGCCATGAGACTGAACAGACACAGGCAGGAGGATAACGGGGCGCTGGGGACAAAAGCTCAATGAAAAACACTGCGTCTCACTGTTGCGCCTAATCCTTAAAGAGGACCTTTCACTATTTGCGGCACATGCGGTTTAATACACCGCTAGAAAGCCGACAGTGTGCTGAATTCAGTGCAGCTTTCCCGTTCTGTGCCCTGGGTGAAGCGCTATCTGTGCCGATACCGTAGCTCTTCACTGTCAGAAGGGCGTTTCTGACAGTCAATCAGTAACGCCCTTCCTCACAGTAGCGTCTATTGCGCTGTACTGTGTGAGGGGGCTTTGCTTACCACCTAGTGATGACGTTGAGCAGTGAGGAACGTTACCTCCCCCCAGTACACGTCTATGGATGAGCATTATCAGGAGAGGAGGGGGCGTTCCTCCCCGATCTCATAGTACAGCACAATAGGTACTGCTGGGAAGAAGGACGTTCCTGACTGACTGTCAGAAACGCCCTTCTGACAGTGAAGAGCTACGGTATAGGGACCGATAGCTCTTCACCAGGGGCACAAAACAGGAAAGCTGCACTGAATTCAGCGCACTGTCGGCTTTCTAGCGGTATATAAAACCGCATGTGCCCCAGGAGGTGAAAGCTCCTCTTTAACATCTCTATATATTGTACATCACACTATAAGGATAAGACCTAACACAGCGTCCCACAGACAAAAAGCGCTGCAGGAAAAAACCCCGGCGGCAACATATCAGTTTTCCTGCAGTGCTTTTTGCAGAAACTTCACAGAGGTTTGCTCTGAGGACTTTCTGCTTCCATTATACCTATAGGGACACTGTAGGTGTTTCCGTAGGTATAAGTGCTGCGACTTCCAAAAACTGCAAGTTACCTACACACTCATACATATACATTCATATATACTCACACACACACGCGCACACACACACACACACACACACACACACACACACACACATATATATATATATATATATATATATATATATATATATATATATATATAATTAGCATAGCATATACACATTTATGTACATTCACTAGAGGGAGGACCCGGCTTCGCACGGGTATATTACATGTTATGTTTGTGTAGTGGCCCCATAAGAATTGTCCAATTTTGCACTGACGTATTTTGTATGTTGTTTCTGTGTATGTCCATAAGCATCATGTGATTATGTGTATCTCATTTTGAATGTCAGTGAAAAACCTGTTATTAGTTGTTATGGATACTTGGAGTAAAGCTGTATTTAATCCTTCCCCGTGTAGTACTGTGTTTAGATGCAAGTATCCAATCCTTGTTGGTGTGGTACTTTGTGCAGATGTGCGTATCTGAGCTCAGTGACTTGGCAAACCACCATGTCCAATGTCTCCTCCTGTATAGTCGCCAGCGCAACTATGAACACGGTAATAAGGCTCATTCGTTACTAGCTAAAACTTTGCGCGATCAACGGGTCTCGTCCACTCCACATGCTATCCGCGACCCTGGTGGTGTCTTGCACCATCACCCCGACACCATAGCCGCTTTATTTCACGATTACTACTCGAAATTGTACAACTTACCGATTCCCTCTGCCCGTGCTGCCGCTCTACAGTCTTATTTAGACTCCTGCCCCCTCCCTAAACTCTCTTCCTCTGCGGTTGAGGCTTTGAATGCTCCTATCTCGGAGAACGAGATTAATGATACCCTTAAAATGCTCCCAAATGGTAAGGCCCCAGGTCCTGATGGCCTTACCTACCTTTATTATAAGACCTTTGCCTCCGACCTCCTTCCTCATATGCAACATCTCTTCACCTCCTTTCTGGATGGTGATCCCGTTCCTGGCTCTATGCTTTGCTCTCACTTAACTCTAATTCCAAAACCTGACAAAGACCATCAAGACTGTTCTAATTACCGCCCTATCTCCTTACTAAACTCTGATTTAAAGCTCTTCACAAAAATTTTGGCTAATAGGCTCAACGCTTGGCTTCCGTCGCGGATCCACAAAGACCAAGTGGGTTTTGTCCCTTGCCGGCAAGGGGGAGACAACACTAGAAGGGCTGTGGATTTGATAGACGTAGCTAATCGCTCGGCTGTCCCCGCACTTCTCTTGAGTCTTGATGCGGAGAAGGCGTTTGATCGTCTTGACTGGTCTTTTCTGTCCGCCACTCTCACTAGATTTGGCTTTTCGGGGGCCTTCCTCACGGCAGTTGGAGCCTTGTATTCCTCTCCTTCTCCCGTGGTGAAGCTTCCTTATTCCACCTCCTCCTCGTTTCCTATCCGCAATGGGACACGCCAGGGTTGCCCCCTTTCCCCACTTATATTTGCATTGTGCATCGAGCCCTTAGCCTCCCGTATCCGCTCTAATCCAGATATTGCCGGTGTGAAAGTCAGAGACAGGGATTTTAAAATTAGTCTGTTTGCGGATGATGTACTCCTCACCCTCACCAACCTCCACACTTCCCTCCCCAACCTTATGCGGGAATTGCGAGTCTATGGTGATCTTTCTGGCTATAAATTGAACCCTGCTAAGACCGAGGCTCTCCCGCTGAATATCCCTTCGACTGATCTCCAGCTTCTTCAATCTAATTTCCATTTCCAATGGCACTCGCGTTCCCTTCGATATTTAGGGATTCAGTTGTCCTCTTCATACTCTACTCTCTATTCGGTCAATTTCCCACGCTTGTTTAATGAATTACGAGCTCTTCTGGATAGATGGCGCCCCTTGCCAATATCCCTCCTGGGTCATATCGAGGCAGTAAAAATGACTCTCCTTCCTAAACTTTTATATTTCTTTGAGACCCTCCCAGTGGCAGTCCCGCGTTTGGAGTTGCGTGCCCTCCAGAGGTCGATTTTCCAGTTTATTTGGAATGGCAAGAGACATCGTATCCCCCGTTCAGTTATGCTTTCGGGTAAAGGTGAAGGGGGATTGGCGGTTCCCCATCTTGTGCATTACTACTGGGCCTCCCACCTGCGTTGTGTTCCCTTCTGGGCCTCTCCCCAAGCCTACACGAGGTGGGCTGAAATAGAGAAGCTTTGGCTAGCTCCGGTCCACCCTAATACCTTTTTGTGGTCCCATACTCCGCCTCTTCCCTCTGTTCCCCTCCTTGGGCCCATCCGCTTCACGAGAGCGGTTTGGCTAACTTGTTCTAAACTTTTTCCCCTAGCTTCCCAGTGCTCTTCTATGGTCTCTTTCCTCTATAATCCCCTCCTCCCGGAGGGCCTTACTGCATCAATGGTCAAGCCCTGGAGTAAGCTGGGTCTTTTCCATCTTGCAGATCTGGTTGATCCTCTGTCCTTTGAGCTCAGGCCCTTTGATAATTTTACAACTGAACTAAACATGCCTACGTCTGAATGGCTACATTACCAGCAGATAGTACATTTTGTTTTTTCTCAGTTCGGATCCTTGAAGGTCTCATCGCCCGCCGCTTTTGAGAAATTGTGTCGGGCGGGCACCTCCACGGCCGGCCTGATCTCTGGCATATATAGGCTACTTCCTTCCCCCGAAGAACACTCTTTCGTCTCCCATAGGTATATGGACAGATGGTCTGGGGCGTTGGATAGGCGGATCTCTCCCGGTCAGTGGCAGATTATTTGGTTGCGCGCAGCCAGTTCCTCCACCTGCATTTCCTATCGTGAAACGCAGTACAAGCTCCTAATGCATTGGTATCATACCCCAGCCCTCCTCCATTCCCTGAACCCTAGCCCCATAGAGACACAGCCCAAAAGTGACTTAAGGACCAGGCCTCTTTTTTCAAAACTGACATGTGTCACTTTAAATGTCAATAACTTTGAGACGCTTTAACTTATACAAGTGATTCTGAGATTGTTTTTTCGTAACACATTGTACTTCATGTCAGTAGTAAATTTTCGACAATATGTTTTGTCTTTAATTATGAAAAAATAGGAAATTTGGTGAAAATTTTGAAAAAAATGCAGTTTTCAAACTTTGAAATTGCAAGCCTTTCAAATAGAAAGTCATACTACCCAAATTTTTTCATAAATATAATTAACCATGTCTCATATTTATGTGGCAATCAAATTTTAAGCACCCTTTCATTTTTTTCAGAAATTATAAGGCTTACAAGTCAAGCAGTAATTTTACAAATTTTCAAGAAAATTTCCAAAACACATTTTTCAAGGGACTAGTTCAGTTCTGAAGGGAAATTGAAAGGCCTCTCTAATAAAACCCCCCAAAAGTCACCCCATTCTAAAAACTGCACTCCTGAAAGAATCCAAAACAGCAGTTAGAAAGTTTCTTAACCCTTTCAGCATTTCACAGCAATTACAACAAAATGGAGGTCAAATTTACATTTTTCAATTTCTGTCACTAATATATTCATTTAGCCCTAGAATTTACACATTTACTAAGGGTTAAAGGAGAAACTGCACCCCACATTTTGTTACACAATTTCTCCCGAACACGACAATACCCCATATGTGCTGGTACCCTAATGTACGGGCACACAATCGCTCTCAGAACGGATGGAGCGCTAATTGGATTTTGTAGGCCAGATTTTGCTAGAATACTTTTCAGGCACCATGTCCCATTTGCAGAGCCCCCAAGGTGCCAAAACAGGGGAAACCCCCAAAATGTCACCCCATTTTGGAAACTAGACCCCTTAAGGAATTTATCAAGGGGTATAGTGAGCCCTTTGACCCTACAGGTGTTTCACAGATTTTTTTACCATTGAGATGTGAAAATGAAAAATTACTCTTTTTATAATAAAATGTCACTGTAGCCCCAAATTTTTCATCTTCACAAGGGGTTAAAGGAAAAATTGCTCCCCAAATTTTGTTACACAGTTTCTCCCGAACACGACAATACCACATATGTTCTGTTACCCTAATGTACGGGCACACGGTCGCTCTCAGAGCGGATGGAGCGCTAATTGGATTTTGTAGGCCAGATGTTGCTACAATACTTTTCAGGCACCATGTCCTGTTTGCAGAGCCCCCAAGGTGCCAAAACAGTGGAAACCCCCAAAATGTCACCCCATTTTGGAAACTAGACCCCTCAAGGAATTTACCAAGGGGTATAGTGAGCACTTGGACCCTACAGGAGTGTAACAGAATTGGCCCAACAAAAGGAAAAGTGACATTTTTTGCTATAAAATGTTGCTTTAACCTCAAATTTTGCATTTCCACAAGGGGTTAAAAGAGAAAATGCACCCCAAAAATTGTCAAGCATTTTCTCCCAACTACAGAAATGCCTCATATGTGGATGTAAAGTGATGTATGGGCACACTGTAGGGTCCAGAGCTGAAGGATCTCTATTGGGATTTTGGAGGGCAAATTTAGCTGAAATCTGTTTCAGGCACCATGTTGCATTTGGAGAGCCCCTGAAGTGCTAGAACAGTGGAACCCCCCCCCCCCCCCCCCCAAAATGACCCCATTTTGAAAACTAGACCCCTCAAGGAATTTATAAAGGGGTTTAGTGAGCACTTGGACCCTACAGGTGTTTCACAGATTTTTTTTACCATTGAGATGTGAAAATGAAAAATTACTTTTTTTCCAATAAATCGTCCATTTAGCGCCATATTTTTAATTTTTGCAAGTAGTTAGAGAATTAAAAGCCCCCCCAGTTTGTTACACAATTTCTCCTGAACATGGCAATACCCCATATGTGGCCATAATCTGCTGTATGGGAGCATGGCGGGGCTCAGAATGGAAAGATGGCTATTTGGCTTTTGAGGGCAGTTTTCAGGTGCCATGTCGCATTTGCTGAGCCCCTAAAGTACCAATACAATGGAAACCCCTCAAAAGTTACCCCATTTTAGAAACTACACCCGTCAAGGAATGAATCAAGGGGTATTATCATTTTGAGCCTAAAAAATGCTTCCCAAAAATTAATGTACAAAATGAAAATTTTAATTTTTAAAGAAATATGTCATTTCGGTGCCCAATACGTTGCACCCACTTTGTATTGTCAGAGACCTGCACTCCTAAAACTATTAAGTGGGCGATCCCGAGGGGCAAAAAATTATATATGTGGGTGTAAACTGCTGCTTGGGCATACAGCAGGGCTCAGAAGGGAAGGAGCACTGAGCTTTTTAGCTTTTGGGGTACAGATTTAGAGGGACTTTCTGGGTGCCATGTTGTTTTTGCAGAGCCCTGGAGGTGCCAGTGAACTGGAATTCCCCAAGAAGTGACCCCATTTTGTAAGGGCAATTTTAGGGTCTCTGCAAAAGTGTCATGGCATCCAAAAAAAAAACCCAAACCGTCTAAGTCTGTGCTACAAAAACCAAATAACCCTTCTTCCCTTCTGTGTCTGGCTGTGCCCTAATATCAGTTTATTCCCACATATGACATTACATGCATTATCCTGGGTACACCAGTGTCATACATGTGTCATACATGTGGCATAAACTGCAGTTTGGGCACACAGCAGGGCGCAGAAGGGAAGGAGCGCGATGAGGCTTTTGGAGTACAGATTCAGATGTTTGGTATCTGGACGCAATGTCATGTTTGTAGAGTCTGTAAGGTACCGGAAAAGTGGATTCCACAAAGGAGTGACCCCAGTTTGAAAACTGCACCCCTCAAAGAATTTATCAGGGGGTGTAGTGAGTATTAGTATCCCAGACGTGACTGCACAGCGGATGGCGAAGAGGGAATATATAAGCAGTGCGGAGAACATTGCAAACACCAAATTGCCTACTATGTCCCAGTAGCTCCTATGATTGGGGGAGTCACTCTGGGGGGTCACTTTGGGGTCACTTCTGGTGTCTTTTCGTTCATAAGCTGTAAATCTGGGGTGTCCCCTGATATACGCTCGCACAGCTTATATATTCTCTACCTGATGCAGCCAGTCGTGTTCTAATAATTTGGCAGTTTTTGCGGGCTTTTGTTCTTGCATTACTAGATGCTGTATTTTCTTTATTTTTCTGGTGACGTGGCCATATAAGGGCTTGTTGTTTGCGGGATGCGATGCATTTTGTAATGACACCATTTTTGAGTGCCTATTACTTACCGAATACAATTTATTAACTCTTTTTTTGCTGGATTAAAAAAAAAAATCAATTCTGGTATTGCGTTTTACCTTTTAAATTTTTCGCCATGCAGCGTACAGTATAACTAATATATTATCTTTATTCTGCGGGTCGGTACGGTTACGGCGATACCTTATTTATATTATTTTTTTATGCAATACTAATTCTGCAGAATAAAAACACATTTGGAGACATAAATCAATGTTTTTTGCATCGCCATATTTTGAGAGGCGTAACATTTTTATTTTTTCTTTGACAGTGTTGGTTGAGGGCTTATTTTTTGCGGGACAATGTGTGCTTTTTATTGGCACTGTTGTGAGGTGCATTTGACTTTTTGATCACTTTTTATAGCACATTCTGTAAGGTGAGATGGCGAAAAATCACTACTTCCGGCGGGTTTTTTCCGGTTTTTTTTTCTGTGGTTCACCGTGTACATTAAATATTGTTTCAGTTTTATTGTACAGATTGTTACGGACGCGGTGATACCAAATATGTATTGTTTTTATTAATTTTTAGGGTTTTTTTCTATATAATTCATTTTCTATAGAGAAAAAGGGTTTTTGGGCTTTATAACTTTATTAATTGTTTCAAAACACTTTTATTTTTTTTTTCCACTTTTTTTTTTAACTTTTTCATGTGTCCCTATGGGACACTTAGAGCAGTGATGATTGCATCACTGATTCTCTAGTTTAGAGTGAGACACAGGCTGCAGTGACAGCCTGCGTGTTATCACTCTAGAAACAGGAAGTGAGTCGTACGGACGGCACAGACTCACTTCCAGAAGACGCCGGCCAGGATACAAAGGTGAGTGGGACTCAGGGCTGGCTGGGGTCACTAAACAGACCCCTGGCCACTTAGTAGGGATACCAGCACCCCCCGATCTCGCAGCGGGGGGTGCTGGGGACCCCTACACGATCGGGCAACCCGTTGTTTGCCGTGATCAAACATGAACATAATCAACGGGTTAAAACCCAAAATCGGCACTCATGTCCGATGGAGGGTGATGGAGCAGGGTGTTAGGTGTCAGATACAACTAACACCCGCTCCTAGAACGCCCGCACTGCGCTGCGGGGATTGTTTACATCCATGTGGTACTATTACCACATCGGTCGTGAAGCACTAGACATCCATGTGGTAATAGTACCACATGGGTCGGGAAGGGGCTAGTATTTCTCCCCAGTGCTGGCGCTGTCAGATGGAAATTGGGTCATTGTACCATATCTTTTGGGACTGTTCTAGGATCCGCCCGTTTTGGTCTGAAGTCCAGTCCATTACTGACGGCCTTTTTTTGCAGGGCGTCCCCTTAGATCCCCTAGTTCATTTGCTTAATCTCCCTCCTTCCCACTTAGGCAAGAAGACATCAAAGTTGTTTCTTTACCTTTGCACGGCCGCTAAAACTCTCATTGCTCTTCACTGGAAGAGGCGCTCCCCCCCCATCTGATTCTGAACTCATAGCTAGGATGAAATCCGTGCGCAGCATGGAATACCTTACTGCATCACTTAATAGAGATGAGCGAACACTAAAATGTTCGAGGTTCGAAATTCGATTCGAACAGCCGCTCAATGTTCGTGTGTTCGAATGGGTTTCGAACCCCATTATAGTCTATGGGGAACAGATACTCGTTAAGGGGGAAACCTAAATCCGTGTCTGGAGGGTCACCAAGTCCACTATGACACCCCAGGAAATGATGCCAACACCTCTGGAATGACACTGGGACAGCAGGGGAAGCATGTCTGGGGGCATCTAACACACCAAAGACCCTCTATTACCCCAACATCACAGCCTAACAACTACACACTTTACACACTCAATACCACATCTCTGACAGTAGGAAAACACCTTGAAACATGTGTATTTGGCACTTGCAGTGAGGAGAGCTTGTCACCAGCAGTGAATTTGGCCCTTGTAGTAAGTTGAGGTTGGCACCAACATTTGTTTTGAAAATCAGGGTGGATTGAGCCTCTAACCAGCAGAGTTTGGGCAAATTCATGGTGGAGGGAGCCTCTAAACACCCCAGTTTGGGCAAATTCATGGTGGAGGGAGCCTCTAAAAACCCCAGTTTGGACCAATTCATGGTGGAGGGAGCCTCTAACCAGCCCAGTGTGGGCAAATTCATGGTGGAAGGAGCCTCTAAAAAACCCAGTTTGGACCAATTCATGGTGGAGGGAGCCTCTAACCAGCCCAGTTTGGGCAAATTCATGGTGGAGGGAGCCTCTAACCAGCCCAGTTTGGACCAATTAATGGTGGAGGGAGCCTCTAACCACCCCAGTTTGGACCAATTCATGGTGGAGGGAGCCTCTAAACAGCCAAGTTTGGACCAATTCATGGTGGAGGGAGCCTCTAAAAACCCCAGTTTGGACCAATTCATGGTGGAGGGAGCCTCTAAAAAACCCAGTTTGGACCAATTCATGGTGGAGGGAGCCTCTAAACAGCCCAGTTTGGGCAAATTCATGGTGGAGGGAGCCTCTAACCAGCCCAGTTTGGACCAATTAATGGTGGAGGGAGCCGCTAAACAGCCCAGTTTGGGCAAATTCATGGTGGAGGGAGCCTCTAAACAGCCCAGTTTGGACCAATTCATGGTGGAGGGAGCCTCTAAAAAACCCAGTTTGGACCAATTCATGGTGGAGGGAGCCTCTAAACAGCCCAGTTTGGGCAAATTCATGGTGGAGGGAGCCTCTAACCAGCCCAGTTTGGACCAATTAATGGTGGAGGGAGCCTCTAAACAGCCAAGTTTTGGGAAATTCATGGTGGAGGGAGCCTCTAACCACCCCAGTTTGGACCAATTCATGGTGGAGGGAGCCTCTAAACAGCCCAGTTTGGGCAAATTCATGGTGGAGGGAGCCTCTAAAAAACCCAGTTTGGACCAATTCATGGTGGAGGGAGCCTCTAACCAGCCCAGTTTGGGCAAATTCATGGTGGAGGGAGCCTCTAAACAGCCCAGTTTGGGCAAATTCATGGTGGAGGGAGCCTCTAACCAGCCCAGTTTGGACCAATTAATGGTGGAGGGAGCCGCTAAACAGCCCAGTTTGGACCAATTCATGGTGGAGGGAGCCTCTAAAAACCCCAGTTTGGACCAATTCATGGTGGAGGGAGCCTCTAAAAAACCCAGTTTGGACCAATTCATGGTGGAGGGAGCCTCTAACCAGCCCAGTTTGGACCAATTAATGGTGGAGGGAGCCTCTAAACAGCCAAGTTTGGACCAATTCATGGTGGAGGGAGCCTCTAAAAACCCCAGTTTGGACCAATTCATGGTGGAGGGAGCCTCTAACCAGCCCAGTTTGGACCAATTAATGGTGGAGGGAGCCTCTAACCAGCCCAGTTTGGACCAATTAATGGTGGAGGGAGCCTCTAACCAGCCCAGTTTGGACCAATTAATGGTGGAGGGAGCCTCTAACCACCCCAGTTTGGACCAATTCATGGTGGAGGGAGCCTCTAAACAGCCAAGTTTGGACCAATTCATGGTGGAGGGAGCCTCTAAAAACCCCAGTTTGGACCAATTCATGGTGGAGGGAGCCTCTAACCAGCCCAGTTTGGGCAAATTCATGGTGGAGGGAGCCTCTAAACAGCCCAGTTTGGGCAAATTCATGGTGGAGGGAGCCTCTAACCAGCCCAGTTTGGACCAATTAATGGTGGAGGGAGCCGCTAAACAGCCCAGTTTGGGCAAATTCATGGTGGAGGGAGCCTCTAAACAGCCCAGTTTGGACCAATTCATGGTGGAGGGAGCCTCTAAAAAACCCAGTTTGGACCAATTCATGGTGGAGGGAGCCTCTAAACAGCCCAGTTTGGGCAAATTCATGGTGGAGGGAGCCTCTAACCAGCCCAGTTTGGACCAATTAATGGTGGAGGGAGCCTCTAACCAGCCCAGTTTGGACCAATTAATGGTGGAGGGAGCCTCTAACCAGCCCAGTTTGGACCAATTAATGGTGGAGGGAGCCTCTAACCACCCCAGTTTGGACCAATTCATGGTGGAGGGAGCCTCTAAACAGCCAAGTTTGGACCAATTCATGGTGGAGGGAGCCTCTAAAAACCCCAGTTTGGACCAATTCATGGTGGAGGGAGCCTCTAACCAGCCCAGTTTGGGCAAATTCATGGTGGAGGGAGCCTCTAAACAGCCAAGTTTGGACCAATTCATGGTGGAGGGAGCCTCTAACCAGCCCAGTTTGGACCAATTCATGGTGGAGGGAGCCTCTAAACAGCCCAGTTTGGGCAAATTCATGGTGGAGGGAGCCTCTAAACAGCCAAGTTTGGACCATTTCATGGTGGAGGGAGCCTCTAAAAAACCCAGTTTGGACCAATTCATGGTGGAGGGAGCCTCTAACCAGCCCAGTTTGGACCAATTCATGGTGGAGGGAGCCTCTAAACAGCCCAGTTTGGGCAAATTCATGGTGGAGGGAGCCTCTAAAAACCCCCAGTTTGGACCAATTCATGGTGGAGGGAGCCTCTAAACAGCCCAGTTTGGGCAAATTCATGGTGGAGGGAGCCTCTAAACAGCCAAGTTTGGACCAATTCATGGTGGAGGGAGCCTCTAAAAAACCCAGTTTGGACCAATTCATGGTGGAGGGAGCCTCTAACCAGCCCAGTTTGGACCAATTCATGGTGGAGGGAGCCTCTAAACAGCCCAGTTTGGGCAAATTCATGGTGGAGGGAGCCTCTAAAAACCCCCAGTTTGGACCAATTCATGGTGGAGGGAGCCTCTAAAAACCCCAGTTTGGACCAATTCATGGTGGAGGGAGCCTCTAAAAACCCCAGTTTGGACCAATTCATGGTGGAGGGAGCCGCTAAACAGCCCAGTTTGGACCAATTCATGGTGGAGGGAGCCTCTAACCAGCAGAGTTGGTGGAAATCAGGGTGGAGGGAGCCTCTAACCAGCAGAGTTGGGGGAAATCAGGGTGGAGGGAGCCTAGTATTAGCAGAATTGTGCAACGCTTATGGTGGATGAGTATGAGGATGCGGAGGAATTGGAGAGGTTGAGTACAGACATGGAGTTTCATGTTGGGGTGCTTTACACAGGTGGGCACAAAAATGACGGCTCTACCCAGTGGTGGTTCATTTTTATCAAAGTGAGCCGGTCGGCACTCTCAGCTGACAGACGGGTGCGCTTGTCAGTGATGATGCCACCGGCTGCACTGAACACCCTCTCAGATAGGACGCTGGCGGCAGGACAGGACAGCACCTCCAAGGCATATAGGGCAAGTTCAAGCCACAGGTCCAACTTCGACACCCAATACGTGTAGGGCGCAGAGGGGTCAGAGAGGACAGGGCTGTGGTCGGAAAGGTATTCCCGCAACATGCGCCTATACTTCTCACGCCTGGTGACACTAGGACCCTCCGTGGCGGCACTTTGGCGAGGGGGTGCCATCAAGGTGTCCCAGACCTTAGACAGTGTGCCCCTCGTTTGTGTGGACCGGTGAGAACTTGGTTGCCTACTGGAGGAACTGCCCTCCCTGCCGCCAACGTCACATGCTGGAAACATCTCCATCATATTCTGCACCAATTGCCTGTGGCAAGCATTGATGCGATTGGCCCTCCCCTCTACCGGAATAAAAGACGAGATGTTGTTTTTATACCGGGGGTCAAGGATAGCAAAGATCCAGTACTGGTTGTCCTCCATGATTTTGACAATACGCTTGTCGGTTGTAAAGCACCCCAACATGAACTCAGCCATGTCTGCCACAGTGTTAGTTGGCATGACTCCTCTGGCCCCACCGGAAAGTTCAATCTCCATTTCCTCCTCATCCTCCATGTCTACCCATCCGCGCTGCAACAATGGGACCATTCGAAGTTGCCCGGAAGCCTCCTGTATCACCATCACATCATCGGACAACTCTTCTTCCTCCTCCTCCTCCTCCTCCTCCATTAAACGCAGTGAAGCGGACAGATGTGTGGACCTACTCTCCAGCTGTGACGGATCGGATGCTATCCCTAACTCCTCTGTGTGATCTGAGTTATCCCTGATGTCAATCAGGGATTCTCTCAGAACACACAAGAGCGGGATTGTAAGGCTCACCATCGCATCCTCAGAGCTCACCCTCCTTGTGGACTCCTCAAAGACCCGTAGGATGTCACAAAGGTCTCTCATCCATGGCCACTCATGGATGTGAAACTGAGGCAGCTGACTTTGTGGCACCCTAGGGTTTTGTAGCTGGTATTCCATCAAAGGTCTCTGCTGCTCAACCACTCTATTCAACATCTGAAACGTTGAGTTCCAGCGTGTGGGGACGTCGCACAAAAGCCGGTGTTGTGGCACATGCAGGCGTTGCTGGAGAGATTTTAAGCTAGCAGCGGCTACTGTCGACTTGCGAAAGTGGGCGCACATGCGCCGCACTTTCACCAGTAGCTCTGGAACATTGGGGTAGCTCTTTAGGAAACGTTGCACCACTAGGTTGAAGACGTGGGCCAGGCATGGAACATGTTGGAGTCCGGCAAGCTCCAGAGCTGCTACCAGGTTCCGGCCGTTATCACAAACGACCATGCCTGGGCCCAGGTGCAGCGGCTCAAACCATATTGCCGTCTCATCGAGGAGGGCATCCCTCACCTCGGAGGCAGTGTGCTGTCTGTCCCCCAAGCTGATCAGCTTCAGCACAGCCTGCTGACGTCTACCAACGCCAGTGCTGCAACGTTTCCAACTCGTAGCTGGGGTCAATCTAACAGCGGAGGAGGAGGCGGTGGCGGAGGAGGAGGCGGTGGCGGAGGAGGAGGCGGTAGAGGAGGAGGAGGAGGGGGGTGTTCTTCTCGTGTCCCTGCCAGGAATGTTAGGCGGGGAGACGAGGTACACCGGGCCAGTTTGGGAAGCAGTCCCAGCCTCAACTACATTCACCCAGTGTGCCGTCAGTGAAATGTAGCGTCCCTGTCCGCATGCACTTGTCCACGCGTCGGTGGTCAAGTGGACCTTTGTGCAAAGCGCGGAACTAAGGGCCCGCCTGATGTTGAGTGACACGTGCTGGTGCAAGGCGGGGACGGCACACCGGGAGAAGTAGTGACGGCTAGGGACGGCATAGCGAGGTGCCGCAGTTGCCATCAGGTCCAGGAAGGCGGGAGTTTCAACAAGCCGGAACGCCAACATCTCCTGGGCCAGCAGTTTAGCGATGTTGGCGTTCAAGGCTTGCGCATGTGGGTGGTTAGCAGTGTATTTCTGCCGCCGCTCCAATGTCTGAGAGATGGTGGGTTGTTGTAAAGAAGCGCCTGATGGTGCCTTTGATGGTGCAGGAGAAGGAGATAAGACAGGAACAGGGGAGGATGAGGGAGAAGTCAACAAAGTGGCGGAGGCAGATGAAGTGGTGTCCTGGCTCATCCTCTGGAGTGCATCGCCAGCACAGTCAGCAGTGGCAGTGGCAGAGGCAGAGGCAGTGGCAGAGGCAGTGGCAGTGGCGTGAACGGCAGGCGGCCTTTGTCCTGCCGTTGCTGCCTGCCACTGATTCCAGTGCTTGGATTCCAAATGACGGCGCATTGAAGTGGTGGACAGGTTGCTCTTCTCAGAGCCCCTAATCAATTTCGAGAGGCAAATTGTGCAGACAACACTATATCTGTCCTCGGCGCATTCCTTGAAAAAACTCCACACCTTCGAGAAACGTGCCCTCGAGGTGGGAGTTTTTCGGGGCTGGGTACGAACTGGAACATCTTGGGAGATTCCGGGTGTGGCCTGGCTTCGCCTAAGCTGCTGACCTCTGCCTCTGCCTCTAGCTACCCTTTTTGGTGCTGCACCTGCCTCAACATCCACACTACTTTCCCCGCTTGACATCCCCCCTGTCCAGGTCGGGTCAGTGTCCTCATCATCCACCACTTCCTCTTCCAACTCCTGTCTCATCTCCTCCTCCCGCACAATGTGCCGGTCAACTGGATGCCCTGACGGCAACTGCGTCACATCATCGTCGATGAGGGTGGGTTGCTGGTCATCCACCACCAAATCGAACGGAGATGGAGGAGACTCTAGTGTTTGAGCATCTGGACACAGATGCTCCTCTGTTAGGTTCGTGGAATCGTGACGTGGAGAGGCAGGTTGAGGGACAATGAAAGGAGCGGAGAACAGCTCTGGGGAGCAGGGACAGTTTGGGTTATTGTTCTGTAAAGCTTCGGAATTTTGGGAGGAAGGAAGACAAGACTGTTGGGTAATAGGAGGAGAGGAGGCAGAGTCTGACTGGCTGCTGGACAATGTGCTGTAAGCGTTCTCTGACAGCCATTGCAAGACCTGTTCCTGGTTCTCGGGCCTACTAAGGTTTGTACCCTGCAGTTTAGTTAATGTGGCAAGCAACCCTGGCACTGTGGAGTGGCACAATGCTTGCTGCCCCACAGGAGTAGGCACGGGACGCCCTGTGGCTTCACTGCTACCTTGCTCCCCAGAACCATTCCCCCGACCTCGCCCACGGCCTCGTCCACGTCCCTTTCCGGGAGCCTTGCGCATTTTGAATTCCTAGTTAGAAATTGGCACTGTATACCAGTAGTAAAAATTGTGGGTGCACGTAACCCCAATATATTCTTTGAATTACCAGTCAGAAACTGGCACTATATGGCAGTAGCAAGAAATGAGGGTATTTGTATTCCCAATATATTCTTTGAATTCCCAGTCAGACACTGGCACTATATGGCAGTAGCAAGAAATGAGGGTATTTGTATTCCCAATATATTCTTTGAATTCCCAGTCAGACAATGGCACTGTATACCAGTAGTAAAAATTGTGGGTGCACGTAACCCCAATATATTCTTTGAATTACCAGTCAGAAACTGGCACTATATGGCAGTAGCAAGAAATGAGGGTATTTATAACCCCAATATATTCTTTGAATTCCCAGTCAGACAATGGCACTGTATACCAGTAGTAAAAATTGTGGGTGCACGTAACCCCAATATATTCTTTGAATTCCCAGTCAGACACTGGCACTATATGGCAGTAGCAAGAAATGAGGGTATTTGTATTCCCAATATACTCTTTGAATTCCCAGTCAGACAATGGCACTGTATACCAGTAGTAAACATTGTGGGTGCACGTAACCCCAATATATTCTTTGAATTACCAGTCAGAAACTGGCACTATATGGCAGTAGCAAGAAATGAGGGTATTTATAACCCCAATATATTCTTTGAATTCCCAGTCAGACAATGGCACTGTATACCAGTAGTAAAAATTGTGGGTGCACGTAACCCCAATATATTCTTTGAATTCCCAGTCAGACACTGGCACTATATGGCAGTAGCAAGAAATGAGGGTATTTGTATTCCCAATATATTCTTTGAATTCCCAGTCAGACAATGGCACTGTATACCAGTAGTAAAAATTGTGGGTGCACGTAACCACAATATATTCTTTGAATTACCAGTCAGAAACTGGCACTATATGGCAGTAGCAAGAAATGAGGGTATTTGTATTCCCAATATATTCTTTGAATTCCCAGTCAGACAATGGCACTGTATACCAGTAGTAAAAATTGTGGGTGCACGTAACCACAATATATTCTTTGAATTACCAGTCAGAAACTGGCACTATATGGCAGTAGCAAGAAATGAGGGTATTTATAACCCCAATATATTCTTTGAATTCCCAGTCAGACAATGGCACTGTATACCAGTAGTAAAAATTGTGGGTGCACGTAACCCCAATATATTCTTTGAATTACCAGTCAGAAACTGGCACTATATGGCAGTAGCAAGAAATGAGGGTATTTGTATTCCCAATATATTCTTTGAATTCCCAGTCAGACAATGGCACTGTATACCAGTAGTAAAAATTGTGGGTGCACGTAACCCCAATATATTCTTTGAATTCCCAGTCAGACACTGGCACTATATGGCAGTAGCAAGAAATGAGGGTATTTGTATTCCCAATATATTCTTTGAATTCCCAGTCAGACAATGGCACTGTATACCAGTAGTAAAAATTGTGGGTGCACGTAACCCAATATATTCTTTGAATTCCCAGTCAGACACTGGCACTATATGGCAGTAGCAAGAAATGAGGGTATTTGTATTCCCAATATATTCTTTGAATTCCCAGTCAGACAATGGCACTGTATACCAGTAGTAAAAATTGTGGGTGCACGTAACCCCAATATATTCTTTGAATTCCCAGTCAGACACTGGCACTATATGGCAGTAGCAAGAAATGAGGGTATTTGTATTCCCAATATATTCTTTGAATTCCCAGTCAGACAATGGCACTGTATACCAGTAGTAAAAATTGTGGGTGCACGTAACCCCAATATATTCTTTGAATTACCAGTCAGAAACTGGCACTATATGGCAGTAGCAAGAAATGAGGGTATTTATAACCCCAATATATTCTTTGAATTCCCAGTCAGACAATGGCACTGTATACCAGTAGTAAAAATTGTGGGTGCACGTAACCCCAATATATTCTTTGAATTCCCAGTCAGACACTGGCACTATATGGCAGTAGCAAGAAATGAGGGTATTTGTATTCCCAATATACTCTTTGAATTCCCAGTCAGACAATGGCACTGTATACCAGTAGTAAAAATTGTGGGTGCACGTAACCCCAATATATTCTTTGAATTACCAGTCAGAAACTGGCACTATATGGCAGTAGCAAGAAATGAGGGTATTTGTATTCCCAATATATTCTTTGAATTCCCAGTCAGACAATGGCACTGTATACCAGTAGTAAAAATTGTGGGTGCACGTAACCCCAATATATTCTTTGAATTCCCAGTCAGACACTGGCACTATATGGCAGTAGCAAGAAATGAGGGTATTTGTATTCCCAATATATTCTTTGAATTCCCAGTCAGACAATGGCACTGTATACCAGTAGTAAAAATTGTGGGTGCACGTAACCCCAATATATTCTTTGAATTACCAGTCAGACACTGGCACTACACTCACCGGCCACTTTATTAGGTACACCTGTCCAACTGCTCGTTAACACTTAATTTCTAATCAGCCAATCACATGGCGGCAACTCAGTGCATTTAGGCATATAGACATGGTCAAGACAATCTCCTGCAGTTCAAACCGAGCATCAGTATGGGGAAGAAAGGTGATTTGAGTGCCTTTGAACGTGGCATGGTTGTTGGTGCCAGAAGGGCTGGTCTGAGTATTTCAGAAACTGCTGATCTACTGGGATTTTCACGCACAACCATCTCTAGGGTTTACAGAGAATGGTCCGAAAAAGAAAAAACATCCAGTGAGCGGCAGTTCTGTGGGCGGAAATGCGTTGTTGATGA
>NC_134274.1:60675585-60678085 GCF_031893055.1 Leptodactylus fuscus | reverse complement strand
AGATAGATAGATAGTAGGTAGATAGATAGATAGATAGATAGATAGGAGATAGATAGATAGATAATAGGTAGATAGATAGATAGATAGATAGATAGATAGATAGATAGATAGGAGTTAGATAGATAGATAGATAGATAGATGTTAGATAGATACGTAGATAGATAGATAGATAGATAGATAGTAGATAGATAGGTGTTAGATAGATAGATAGATAGATAGATAGATAGATAGATAGATAGAAGATAGATAGATAGATAGATAGATAGGGGTTAGATAGATGGTAGATAGATAAATAGATAGATAGATAGATAGACAGATAGATAGATTGGAGATAGATAGGTAGATAGATAGGAGATAGATAGATAGGTCATAGATAGATAGATAGATAGGAGATAGATAGATAGATAGATAGATAGATAGATAGATAGATAGATGGTAGATAGATAGATAGGTAGGAGATATATAGATAGATACATAGATAGGTGATAGATAGATAGATAGATAGATAGATAAATAGATAGATAGATAGGAGTTAGATAGATAGTAGATAGATAGGTGTTAGATAGATAGATAGATAGATAGATAGATAGATAGATAGATAGATAGGAGATAGATAGATAGGTCATAGATAAATAGATAGATAGATAGATAGATTGATAGATAGATAGATAGATAGTAGATAGGTGATAGATAGATAGATAGATAGATAGATAGATAGATAGATAGGAGATAGATAGTAGATAGATAGATAGATAGATAGATAGATAGATAGATGCATAGATAGGTGATAGATAGATAGATAGATAGATAGATAGATAGATAGGAGATAGATAGGTAGATAGATTGGAGATAGATAGATAGATAGTTGATAGATAGGTGATAGATAGATAGATAGATAGATAGGAGATAGATAGATAGATAGGTAGATAGGGGTTTGATAGATACATAGATAGATAGATAGATAGATAGATAGATAGGAGATAGATAGGTAGATAAATAGATAGATAGATTGAAAGATTGATAGATAGGTCATAGATAGATAGATAGATATATTGTAGATAGATGGGTGTTAGATAGATAGATAGATAGATAGATAGATAGATAGGAGATAGATAGGTAGATAGATAGGAGATAGATAGATAGATAGATAGATAGATAGATAGGTAGATAGATACGTCATAGATAGATAGATAGTAGATAGATAGGTGTTAGATAGATAGATAGATAGATAGATAGATAGATAGATTGGAGATAGATAGGTAGATAGATAGGAGATAGATAGATAGATAGGTCATAGATAGATAGATAGATAGATAGATAGATAGATAGGAGATAGATGGCAGATAGATAGATAGGTAGGAGATATATAGAAAGATACATAGATAGGTGATAGATAGATAGATAGATAGATAGATAGATAGATAGGAGTTAGATAGATACGTAAATTGATAGATAGATAGATAGATGATAGATAGGTAGATAGATAGGAGATAGATAGTTGATAGATAGATAGGTGATAGATAGATAGATAGATAGATAGATAGATAGATAGAAGATAGATAGATAGATAGATAGATAGATAGATAGGGGTTAGATAGATAGATAGATAGATAGATAGATAAATAGGTGTTAGATAGATAGATAGATAGATGTTAGATAGATAGATAGATAGATAGATAATAGATAGATAGATAGGTCATAGATAGATAGATAGATAGATAGATAGATAGATAGTAGATAGATAGGTGTTAGATAGATAGATAGATAGATAGGAGATAGATAGGTAGATAGATAGGGTAGATGGATAGATACATAGGTGATAGATAGATAGATAGATAGATAGATAGATAGATAGATAGGGGTTAGATAGATACGTAGATAGATAGATAGATAGATAGATAGGAGATAGATAGATAGATAGATAGATAGGTCATAGATAGATAGTAGATAGATAGATAGATAGATAGATGATAGATAGATAGATAGATAGATAGATAGATAGATAGATAGATAGATTGGAGATAGATAGGTAGATAGATAGGAGATAGATAGATCTATAAGAGATACATAGATAGATGGTAGATAGATAGATAGGTAGGAGATATATAGATAGGTACATAGATAGGTGATAGATAGATAGATAGATAGATAGATAGATAGATAGGAGTTAGATAGATAGATAGATCATAGATAGATAGATAGATAGATAGATAGATAGGAGATAGATAGGTAGATAGATAGATAGATAGATAGATAGGAGTTAGATAGATAGTAGATAGATAGGTGTTAGATAGATAGATAGATAGATAGATAGATAGGAGATAGATAGATAGGTCATAGATAGATAGATAGATAGATAGATAGATAGTAGATAGATAGGTGATAGATAGATAGATAGATAGCTAGATAGATAGATAGGAGATAGATAGTAGATAGATAGATAGATAGATAGATAGATAGATAGATAGATGCATAGATAGGTGATAGATAGATAGATAGA
>NC_134274.1:57403041-57405541 GCF_031893055.1 Leptodactylus fuscus | reverse complement strand
GAAGTTCTCTGTTGGGCTGGAATCCCACTTTGACTGGTCTGGGTAGGTGGCTGGGCCCCAAACTTCACTGCCATAGAGAAGGATCGGGGTGATGACTGCGTCAAATATCTTCATCCAGACCCTCACCGGTGGTTTGAGGTGGTACAGTTGTCTTCTGATGGCGTAGAAGGTTCTGCAGGCTTTTGCTTTCAGGGTTTCTATTGCTGCTTTGAAGCTTCCTGATTGGCTGAGCTCCAGCCCCAGGTAGGTGTAGTTGTTGGTTTTCTCCAGTGTGGAGCCGTTCAGTGTGAATTGTGGGGTGGTGGAGGCTTTATTGTGGCCCTTCTTCTGAAATACCATGATTTTGGTCTTCTTCTGGTTGATGGGTAGGGCCCATGTGGTGCTGAATTTTTCCAGCACTGACAGGCTTTCTTGGAGGTCTTTCTCGGTGGGGGCCAGGAGTAGGAGGTCATCGGCATACAGTAGGAACTTCACCTCTCGATTGTTCAGGGTGAGGCCTGGGGTTGGTGAGGCCTCCAGTGCTGTAGCCAGTTCATTGATATAGATGTTGAAGAGCGTTGGGCTCAGGCTACAGCCTTGTCTGACCCCTCGGGCCTGTTGGAAGTATGCGGTCCTTTTCCCATTCACCTTCACACTGCACTGGTTTCCGGTGTAGGAGCTCTTGATGACGTCGTACGTTCTTCCTCCTATTCCACTCTCTAGGAGTTGTATGAGTAGGCCTGGGTGCCATACTGAATCAAACGCCTTCTTAAAGTCCACGAAGCAGGCGAATATCTTGCCTCTTCTGGTGTTGTGGACGTGCGTCTTGATGAGGCTGTGCAGGGTGTAGATATGGTCTGTGGTGCGGTGGTTTGGCATGAACCCTGCTTGGCTCTTGCTGAGGACCCCGTGTTGTGTGAGGAAGGTGAGGATTCTGTTATTGATGATGCTGTTGAACAGTTTCCCCAGCGTGCTGCTGACGCAGATCCCTCTGTAGTTGTTGGGGTCATATTGGTCCCCATTCTTGTAGATGGGGGTTATGAGCCCTTTGTTCCAGTCTTCGGGGAAGTGTCCAGCATTGAGCACGAGGGTGAATAGCTTTGCCAGTGCCGCGTGTATTGCTGGAGAGCTGTATTTGATCATCTCTGGTAGGATGCCGTCAGGGCCACTGGCCTTTTTGCCTTTCAGCAGGACAATTCTTTCCTGTATATCTTTTATGGTGATTGGTGAGTCCAGAGGGTTCTGGAAGTCTTTGATGACTTTCTCCATGTCCCTCAGTTTGGTGATTATCTGTTGCTGTTCTGGAGTTAGTTCTTCTTCTGGGATGTTTTTGTAGAGACCTCTGAAGTAGTTGAGCCAGATATTGCCATTTTGGATGTGGAGAGAGTTTTTCTTGGGCTTTGTGCCCATGTGGTGCCAGGTCTCCCAGAATGAGCTGTCCTGGAGGGAGTCCTCTAGTTGCTCGATTTTGTGGGAGAGGTATCTCTGTTTCTTCTCTCTGAGGGTGCCCTTGTATTGCTTGCATAGATTGTTGTAGGCTTCCCTCACCTCCTTGTTGTTGGGGTCCCTGTGTTTTTGGTTGGAGGCTGTTCTTAGGGTATGGCGTAGTGCTTTGCAGTCGCTGTCGAACCATTTGTGGGACTGTTTGTTGGTTTGTCTTATGGGTTTGGTTCGTTTCAGGCCTGCTAGTTCTGCTGTGGTCTGTAGGATGTACTTGAGATCCTTCACAGCTCTGGTGACTCCCTGTTGGTCTGGCTGATAGGTGTTTGTATGGAAGTTTGTGAGCAGTGTCTTGATTTCGGGTCGGTTGGTTGCGTTGGTATATTCTATGGCCTGGTGGTTGGCCCATTTGAAATGTCTTGGTAGGTTGTAGAGGCCGGACTGTTGGGGCTCATGTGCGGGTGTTTTGTTCCTGGTTCTCATGTATAGTAGGATCTGGTTGTGGTCTGATAGATGGGAGTCAGGTGCGATTGTGAAGTTTTCAATGTCTGACAGGTCTGCGTCTGTAATGGCATAGTCCACCGCGCTGTTGCCCACTTGAGAGTTTAGTGTGAAGCGTCCTCTGGGATCGCCTGTGGTACGTCCGTTTATTATGTACAGTCCTAGGCTTCGGCACATGTTCAGCAGTTGTCTCCCACTCTTGTTGACAATTCTGTCTTGGCTGTTTCTTCTTGTCTGTGTGGGTTCTGGGTGGTGGATCTCACTACCGTGCGTATGTGGGTTGTCGTCCGGGGGCAGGTAGTCTATCTCTGTGCCTGTCCTTGCATTCAGGTCTCCGCATATTAGTACTCTGCCTTTGGGTTGGAAGTGGACGGCTTCCCTTTGTAGGACCTCGTAAGTGTCGGGGTCGTGGTAGGGGGACCCTGGTGGGGGCATATATACTGCACAGAGATAGATGTCCTGCTGGCCGCTGAGGATGGAGCTGCTTATTTTTATCCATATGTGATTAGTTCCACGTTTGGTAGCTTTTACGTGTTCTTTGAGCTCCTCCTTGTACCATATTAGTATGCCTCCTGAGTGG